>NW_027363472.1:360000-370000 GCF_046119375.1 Phyllobates terribilis | reverse complement strand
AATTTCACCTCTAGCGGCGCAATACGGATGCCCCGGCCGTCCCTCTTAATCATGGCCCCAGTTCCGACAACCAACAAAATAGAACCGGAGTCCTATTCCATTATTCCTAGCTGGAGTATTCAGGCGTGGCTGCCTGCTTTGAACACTCTAATTTTTTCAAAGTAAACGCTTCGGGCCCCCGGGACACTCAGTCAAGAGCATCGGGGAGGCGCCCCAAGGCAAAGGGGCTGGGACTGGCGGTAGCACGCCTTGCGGCGGACCGCCAGCTCGATCCCAAGATCCAACTACGAGCTTTTTAACTGCAGCAGCTTTAGTGTACGCTACTGGAGCTGGAATTACCGCGGCTGCTGGCAAAAGACTTGCCCTCCAATAGATCCTCGTTATAGGATTTAAAGTGTACTCATTCCAATTGCCTCGAAAGAGTCCTGTATTGTTATTTTTCGTCACTACCTCACCGGGTCGGGAGTGGGTAATTTGCGCGCCTGCTGCCTTCCTTGGATGTGGTAGCCGTTTCTCAGGCTCCCTCTCCGGAATTGAACCCTGATTCTCCGTTACCCGTGGTCACCATGGTAGGCACAGAAAGTACCATCGAAAGTTGATAGGGCAGACACCCGAATGGATCGTCGCGGTCACGGGGACGTACGATCGGCCCGAGGTTATCCAGAGTCGCAACGCTTACGGGGAGAGCGCGGCAGGGGGGAGGCCGCGGAGGACCGTCCCGACGCCGGGCCCGGGACCCCGGATTGGTTTTGATCTGATTAATGCACGAATCCCTGGCGGTCAGCGCTCGTTTGCACGTATTAGCTCTAGAATTATCACAGTTGTCCGAGTCAACGGTTTGGAGCGATCAAAGGAACCATAACTGATTTAATGAGCCATTCGCAGTTTCACTGTACCGTCCGTGTGTACTTACACGTGCATGGCTTAATCTTTGAGACAAGCATATGCTACTGGCAGGATCAACCAGGTAGCCCCCCAACACGACTGGACCGCGTCGAGGTTCGGGAGAGGAGAGGCCTGCGGGAAGAGAGGGGGGGCGGCGGAAGAGCCCCGCGGCGGCAGGGCGCCCGGACGGAACGGGTATAGGCAGGGCGTGCGGCGTCCGGAGAGGATGCGGGATGGCATGGGGCTTCCCTGGGGGGGGCGGGGAACGGAGCCCTCGCAGCACCGGGGACATGTGCGGGAGGAGCGGCTCGCTGTGCGGTGCGTGGTCCCGAAGCGGCAGGCGTCTGGAAAACACCCCTTGCACGGGGAGGGCGAGGTGACTGGCCTCCGGAGGACGCCACGGCCGCCCCCGTCTCACCAACCGCACCCAAGGCAACACACAGGGTCGCTCGGGGAGATGGCGTGCGGGGGTGGGCCTATGTGGCGCCACCGTCTGGCTTAGACCTGCCTCCGCCGCGGGGGGTCCTCGACCCACCGGCGGACAGGCACGAGGATTGGGAGAGGGGGGCTGGCCGTCAGGGTCCGCCGCGGCTCCGGCACTAACCCGACGACGCGGAGGTCGCGTGGGTGGTCGTCGGCCAGGCCGTGTCGGCGTCGCCTTCCAGAGTAGTCCCTCTTCCCGCTCGCGCCCGTAACCTCAAAGGGATGCCCGAGCGGCTTTTCCTCCCAGGGCTGCTCCCCGCCCGGGGGCGGGAGCGCATGGGGAACCCCAGGTCGGCCTTTCACCGTACTCCCTACCTCTTGGCCCTCGTTCCTTCTCCCGTTCTCCATCTAACCCCTTGGCTCTGGGGTTTCCGCGCTCGCTCTCTCTCTCCTTCTCCCTGCCGAGCCGCCAGGGAGGATGAGGGTCGAAGGGGAAAGGTGACGGTCGGGCTGGGGCACACCACACGGTGAGAACCCCCTTCGCCTGCCTCCACACATCTGTCGTCCTCCCCACTGACGTAGGGGCCCGGGAAAAGACTGGAAATCGCGAAGCTCGGCAGTGGCGCGGAGACGCCACCCACCGCCGCCGCTGTCGCCACCGCCGCGGAGGCCGCCCTGTCGGACGCGAGGGGCGGCGCGGGCCTCCGCTGGCCGGTTACGCATCTGGAAGAAAAGGGCCGCCCTCGGAGAAGATCGGTGTGCTTCCCCGCACAGGAAGCGATTCGGACGACGGCCCCCACGCCTGGGTGGGTGGGCGCCACGCCGTTCGCCCGTGCGGGTCGTCGGACCGCTGCCTTCGCTCGGGTCGGGCCAATCTCCCCACGGCTCGGCCACCTCCGCGGACGGGAGGCGAGGCCGGCGTGCGCGCCCAAAGATAGGTGTCGAAAGCCCGGGGGTAGAGGAGGAAGGGGACCGCTCACCTTAAGCCAGCGCGAGCTCCAAAGCCCGGGCCGAGCGAGCGGCGCCACCTCCCCACCCGGGAGCGCTGCGCCAGATCGATCGGAGGAAGAGCAGGGGTGCGTGGAGGGACTTGCCCAAGTACGGAGGCTGCTAACCCCTGTCGTCGGGAAATACGTGCCCAAGAGTCCTGGAAGCGAGACTCGGGTACAGGCGCCCTTGCAGAGGGGGTACTGGATGTGGAACTGGGGTCAAAGCCACAAAAGCATCCGCCCTCATGGAGCCTCTCCCGGGCCTAAAAATCCAGATTTTAGCCTTGACGGCGCCCCCATGTGGAGAACCAGGGCCCGTGGGGGGGGTCTGGCCAGGCTCACTTCAACCCAGGAACACCTCTCTGACTTGGGATAGGCGACCGGCAAAAGTCCCCCCACGCAGCTGCGGAAGCCTGGGTTCAGCCAAGGTGCAGACCTCCAGCCGAACAGGGACTCATAGCCAAAACGCGTACCCGGGCCTACGGAGGTGAAAACCTGCTTAAATGAGTCAAAATGTGTCGGGGCTGAGAGGTACCTCTCTCTCATATATTCTGCCGGTGGTGTGCAAAACTGGGTCTTTGTATGGAGTGTCACCCTATACCCACTTTAGGGACGCATTCCAAAAAGTACCCGATCGCCTGGAACTGTCAGGCGGATTCGGCTCCCTGGAATTTCCTCATTCTGGTTCTTTTTCACTTTTTGTCTCTTTTGCGACATCTAGTGGGCAGGCTGCATTACTGCAACCAGGGACACCTCAAAACGCTTGGAACTGGGGAGCGGGCTCAATTTACTAACGTTTTGCGGGTCCTGGAAGTCAAAATTGTGACTTCTGAAAACGACTAAGTATGAAGGACTCATCGGGCGAATCGCTCTGGAACTGAAATCGGATGCGCTCACTCACATTTTCCCCTCTCTGGAAGTCTGACACAAGTTGAAAAATTTTCTAAGTCCACAAAAAAATTTTTTTCAACTTTTTTTCAATTTTCCCCCTGTGGGATATATATTTTACCCACACATTTGGAGCTCTCCTGGGATGCCCTCTAACATATTATAACCTCATTTTGTGGAAGTTTTCACAAAATTGTGAAATTTTCAAAAAGTCAGAAATTTTGACAAAAACGACTAAGTATGAAGGACTCATCGGATGAATCGCTCTGCAACTGAAATCGGATGCGCGCACTGACATGCTCCCCTCTCTGGAAGTCTGACAAATGTGTGAAAATTTTCTAAGTCCACAAAAAATTTTTTTTACAACTTTTTTTCAATTTTCCCCCTGTGGGATATATATTTTACCCACACATTTGGAGCTCTCCTGGGATGCCCTCTAACATAGTATAACCTCATTTTGTGGAAGTTTTCACAAAAAAGAGAAATTTTCAAAAAAGTCCAAAATTTTGCAAAAACTACTAAGTATGAAGGACTCATTGCGCGAATCGCTCTGGAACTGAAATCGGATGCGCTTACTCACATGCTCCCCTCTCTGGAAGTCTGACACATGTGTGAAAATTTTCTAAGTCCACAAAAAAAATTTTTTTCAACTTTTTTTCAATTTTCCCCCTGTGGGATATATATTTTACCCACACATTTGGAGCTCTCCTGGGATGCCTTCTAACATAGTATAACCTCATTTTGTGGAAGTTTTCACAAAAAAGTGAAATTTTCAAAAAGTCACAAATTTTGACAAAAACGACTAAGTATGAAGGACTCATCGGATGAATCGCTCTGGAACTGAAATCGGATGCGCGCACTGACATGCTCCCCTCTCTGGAAATCTGACACGTGTGCAAATTTTCTAAGTCCTCAAAAAAAAATTTTTTTTCGACTTTTTTTCAATTTTCCCCCTGTGGGATATATATTTTACCCACACATTTGGAGCCCTCCTGGGATGGCCTCTAACATAGTATAAACTCATTTAGCGGAGATTTTCACAGAAAAGTGAAATTTTCAAAAAAGTCAAAAATTTTGCAAAAACGACTAAGTATGAAGGACTCATCGGATGAATCGCTCTGGAACTGAAATCGGATGCGCGCACTGACATGCTCCCCTCTCTGGAAGTCTGACACATGTGTGAAAATTTTCTAAGTCCACAAAAAAAATTTTTTTAAACTTTTTTTCAATTTCCCCCCCCGAGGGATATATATTTTACCCACACATTTGGAGCCCTCCTGGGGTACCTTCACACATATTTCCCCTCTCTATAGAGGAAGACTGGAGGGCCTCAGCCCAAAATTCTGGAACTGTTTCTGTACACCGCAGCACTATTAACCACTTCGCACCAGAGCCTGTTTTTGCCTTCGTGACCAGGCCAATTTTTTCAATTCTGACCACTGCCAGTTTATGAAGTAATTACTCTGGAACGCTTCAATGTATTCCCCTGACTCTGAGATTGTTTTTTTCATGACATATTGTACTTCATGATAGTGGTAAAATTTCTTCGATATAACTTGTGTTTATTTGTGAAAAAATCGGAAATTTGGCGAAAATTTTGAAATTTTCAAACTTTGAATTTTCATGCCCTTAAATCAGAGAGATATGTCACACAAAATAGTTAATAAATAACATTTCCCACATGTCTACTTTACATCAGCACAATTTTGGAACCAAAATTTTTTTTTGTTAGGGAGCTATAAGGGTTAAAAGTTGACCAGCGATTTCTCATTTTTCCAACAAAATTTACAAAAACATTATTTTAGGGACCACATCATATTTGAAGTCACTTTGAGGGGTCTTTATGACAGAAAATACCCAAAAGTAACAACATTCTAAAAACTGCACCCCTCAAGGTGCTCAAAACCACATTCAAGAACTTTATTAACCCTTCAGATGCTTCACAGGAATTTTTGGAATGTGGAAGAAAAAAATTAACATTTAACTTTTTTCACAAAAATGTTACTTTAGACCCAATTTTTTTTATATTCACAGGGGTAACAGGAAAAAAATGGACCCCAAATTTTTTTGTGCAATTTCTCTTGAGCGTGCTGATACCCCATATGTGAGGGAAAATCACTGTTTGGGCGCACTGCAGGGTTCGGAAGGGAAGGAGCGCCATTAGACTTTTTGAATGTAAAATTTGTCTGAATAATTAGCAGACGCCATGTTGCGTTTGGAGAGCTCCTGATGTACCTAAACCCCCATAAGTGACACCATTTTGGAAACTAGACCCCTTAGGGAACTTATCTAGATGTGTGGTGAGCACCTTGAACCCCAAGGTGCTTCACAGAAGTTTATAATATTGAGCTGTAAAAATAAAATTTTCACATTTTTCCCACAAAACTGTTTTTCATCCCTTAATTTTGCATTATCATAAAGGTAATAGGATAAATTGCACCATGAAATTTGTTGTGCAATTTCTCCTGAACACGCTGATACCCCATATGTGGAGGCAAATTACTGTTTGGGCGCATGGTAGGGTTTGAAAGGGAAGGAGCGCCATTTGACTTTTTGAATGTAAAATTTGTTTGAATAATTAGCAGACGCCATGTCGCATTTGGGGAACCCCTAATGTGCCTAAACAGTGGAAACCCCCTACAAGTGCCACCATTTTGGAAACTAGACCCCTTAGGGAACTTATCTAGATGTGAGGTGAGCACCTTGCACCCCCAGCTGCTTCACAGAAGTTTATAATATTGAGCCGTAAAAATAAAATTTTCACATTTTTCCCTCAAAAAATGTTTTTCATTCCCTAATTTTGTATTATCATAAGGGTAACAGGATAAGTTGCACCATGAAATTTGTTGTGCAATTTCTCCTGAACACGCCGATACCCCATATGTGGAGGCAAATTACTGTTTGGGCACATGGCAGGGTTTGAAAGGGAAGGAGCGCCATTTGACTTTTTGAATGTAAAATTTGTTTGAATAATTAGCGGACGCCATGTCACATTTGGGGAGCCCCTAATGTGCCTAAACAGTGGAAACCCCCCACAAGTGCCACCATTTTGGAAACTAGACCCCTTAGGGAACTTATCTAGATGTGTGGTGAGCACCTTGCACCCCCAGCTGCTTCACAGAAGTTTATAATATTGAGCCGTAAAAATAAAATTTTCACATTTTTCCCATAAAAAATGTTTTTCATTCCCTAATTTTGCATTATCATAAGGGTAACAGGATAAATTGCACCATGAAATTTGTTGTACAATTTCTCCTGAGTACGCCGATACCCCATATGTGGGGGAAAACCACTGATTTGGTGTACGGCAGGGTTCGGAAGAGAAAGGAGCGCTATGTTGGCTGGGATAGGCAGCAGACACCATGTCACATTTGAAGAGTCGCTGACATGTCAAAACAGCAGAAACCCCCACAAGTGACCCCATTTTGTAAACTACACCTCTCAAGGAATTCATCTAGGGAAGTAGTGAGTATTTTTTAATTTTTAAATTTATACCATTGGGCAGTGAAAAAAGCATAATTATATTTTTACCACAAAAAAATGTTTTACCCTCAGATTTTACATTTTCACACAGGGCAATGGGTAAAAATGGTGCCGAAATGTGTCACACAATTTCTTCTAAAAGTGCCAATACCCCATATGTGGCTGTATCGTACCGCTCAGCCATACGGCGAGATCAGGGGGGGACGGAGTGCTATTTGACAATTGGAGAACAAATTATTGTAGAATAGGCATTTGGATTTGGGAGCACAAAATTTTCTGAATTTCTTTTGGGGGGCAAGGGCCATTTTGCTTTTCCAGAGCCTTTCTGCTACCAGTAACTTGGAAGTCCCTTATATTTTTAACAGATGACGGACCTGAGTGGGGACTAGCTTTTTTTGAGGACTGAGTTGAAGCTTTTATTGGGAACATTTTACGTAACATTTATCCGGCGCTCTAGGCTGAGCACTTACATCGGGGTTTCCATCTAAATTTCCAAGTGATGTAATTCAGATGAAACCCCTGCAGGATCCATTCACTATAATGAGGCAGCAGAGTTACTCTCTACTCCGTCTGGCCTCTGTTTAGCGGTGTCCTTTTTTTCAGAAGTGCACAAAACTGTGGCCAACCGCACTTTTATGCATGCCTAAAACAAATGACACCGTGGGATCCCAGGCTAGACGGCGTCCACAGTGCCTATATCTGCCTCATTACAGGGAATCTTCCATCATGGGTTCCGGCTGAATCACGTATTTCAGAGATTTACACGGAAACTCTGGTGTAAGTGCTCAGCGCAGAGCACAGGATAAATATGAGCAGAGCCTTACTGGGATCTTTGGGAGACATAATAAACAAATCAGTAGCAGGTGAAGAATTGGTTTAATTTATTTTTTACGCCGTTCCTAGTGTGATATAACTGATTAGATTACTTTATTCTTCGGGTCGGTGCGATTACAGAGATACCAGATTTATATCGGGTTTTTATGACTGACAGCTGTCACACACTAAAATACGCTTTTTTTGCAAAATCTAGTTTTTGCATCACCATATTTTGAGAGCTATAATTTTTCCAGATTTCGGCCGACAGAGTCATGTGACGGCTTGTTTTTTGCGGGACGAGTTGACATTTTTATTGGTACCATTTTTGGGTACGTGACATTTTTTGATCGCTTTCTATTCTGTTTTTTGGGAGGTAAAATTAACAAAAACAAACACTTCAGGAATTGTTTTTTGAGTTTTTTTCTATGCCGTTCTGCGTGTGGTAAAAGTGATCAGGCAGCGTTATTTTTCGGGTCAGTACGTTTACAGCGATACTACACTTACTGTATTTTTTTTAATGTTTTGGCACTTTTACACAATAAAACAATTTTATAGAAAAAAAAAAATTTTTTTGCATTGCTTTATTCTGAGCGCTATAACTTTTTTATTTTTCGTCTGATGGAGCTGTATGGCGGCTTTTTTTTATGACGTTTTCAGTGGTACCATTTTTATTTCTATTCTGCTTTTTGATCGCATTTTTTTCCACTTTTTGTTTGGCGATATGATGAAAAAGCATATTTTTTTGCTCCGTTTTTTTATTTATTTTTATTACGGTATGCACAGAAGGAGTTAATTAGTGTGACAGTTTTATAGCTCGGGTTGTTTCGGACGCGGCGATACCAAATATGTGTACTTTTTTTGGTTTTGTAAAAATATATGGATTTATTGGTTTAATATTTTATTTATTTATTTTTATTTATTTTGTGATTTTTTTTTAATAGTTTTAAAACTTTTTTTTTACTTTTTTTTTACATTTTTACTTAGTCCCTGTATGGGACATTAATTTTTATTTTTCTGATCACTGATCTCATGTAATGTAATAGACATGTATTACATTACATGAGATCTTCACTGACTGTTTCAGTCAGTCTCCTCTCTGGCTCAGCTTGCAGGCTGAGCCAGACAGGACACCATATATGGCAGAGCTGGAGGCGGTCATGTGACCTCCAGCTGCCATAGCAACCCCAGGCCCTGAAAGGAAACGGAGGTCTTCGGAGGTAAGACGACCCCCTCTCCTCCTGCTGTCTCCTATTTGCCGCGATCACTATAGATCGCAGCATATAGAAGACAGCAAAGGGTTAACATCACCGGGACCTGATCTAATCAGGGCCTGATGATGTTCCCTGTCAGAGCTAACGCTCTGCACCGGAATCGCAGTGCTTGCAGGACCCTGGGGGTCCTGAGCGCTGCGCGACCACCCACCGTTTTTAAACGTCGGCGCTGCACAGAGTCCAGGCAGCGCGGACGTTTATCTACAGTGGGCGGTCGGGAACCGGTTAAGTTTTACTTTGGCTGTGTTCACACATGTTGTGTTTTTCAGCTTCAGAAAACTGCATCAAAACACAATCTCTGGCAGGAAATCAGCTGCGTCAAAAACGTTTTGCTGCGTTTTTTGATGCATTTTTTGTGAGTTTTTTCAGCGATTTTTTTCACTGTCCTGTCTCTATTTATGCATGTACATAAAGTTCTGTTAAAAAAGAACCCCATTCTATTTCACCATCAAAAACGCTGCTGCAAATTTTGGTGCATTTTTTTAGCGTTTTATTCATCACTGTATAATGACGTGATTTTCCTCCAAAATATCAGTAATTAATGGGGGCACTCTCCTACACCTCTACTGAGGTCCGATATTAAGGCTATGTGCACACTATGCAGAAATGCTCAGGATTTTTTCCTGAGCGTTTCTGCATCTTTCTGGCAGGAAAAAAAGCATGCGGATTGTACATGTGGTTTCCTGCCAGGGACATGCGGAAATGAAGCGGTCTTCACTTTCATTTCCGCATGCGGGTTGACAAGTGCTTCCCAAGCGATTTTAGCATCACTTGGAAAGTGCTTGTCAACTTCACACTATATAAATCCATGCAACCGGCATGGATTTATATAGTGTGTGAATGTCAAAAAATAAAAAATAAATATATACTTTACACTCTGATGGCCCCCGGTGTCCTGCTTCATCGGTTCCGGATGCCGGCAGTGAAGACTTTAGGACCTTCCGACGTCAGCGTCACGTGACCCGTCACATGACTCTGACGTCAGCGAAGGTCCTTCATTCAACCGCGAAGTGCGCGGGAAGCCGGCAGGACGCAGCGCGGGCCGTCAGAAGGTGAGAATATATATATTTTTTATTTTATTCTTTTTTTTTTAATGGTACCTGGGTCTGGATGAGAGTCCTCTCCTCCACACCCGGATACCATCCGCACATTAGACCGCATGAAAAGCGCATCAACATATACAGTGATGCGGATTCCATGCGGTCTAATGCAAGTCAATGGCGGCAAAAGAGCAGCGTTTCCGCA